>NC_091254.1:100502500-100515091 GCF_042477335.2 Ovis canadensis | reverse complement strand
AATTTAACTACCCTAACCCTAACCCTAAACACCCACCCTAACCTAACCCTAACCCTAACCCTAACCCTAACCCTAAACCCTAACCCTAACCCTAACCCTAACCCTAACCCTAACCCTAACCCTAACCCTAACCCTAACCTACCCTAACCCTCACCTAACCCTAACCCTAACCCTAACCCTAACCCTAACCCTAACCCTAACCCTAACCCTAACCCTAACCCTAACCCTAACCCTAACCCTAACCCTAACCCTAACCCTAACCCTAACCCTAACCCTAACCCTAACCCTAACCCTAACCCTAACCCTAACCCTAACCCTAACCCTAACCCAACCCTAACCCTAACCCTAACCCTAACCCTAACCCTAACCCTAACCCTAACCCTAACCCTAACCCTAACCCTAACCCTAACCCTAACCCTAACCCTAACCCTAACCCTAACCCTAACCCTAACCCTAACCCTAACCCTAACCCTAACCCTAACCCTAACCCTAACCCTAACCCTAACCCTAACCCTAACCCTAACCCTAACCCTAACCCTAACCCTAACCCTAACCCTAACCCTAACCCTAACCCTAACCCTAACCCTAACCCTAACCCTAACCCTAACCCTAACCCTAACCCTAACCCTAACCCTAACCCTAACCCTAACCCTAACCCTAACCCTAACCCTAACCCTAACCCTAACCCTAACCCTAACCCTAACCCTAACCCTAACCCTAACCCTAACCCTAACCCTAAACCCTAACCCTAACCCTAACCCTAACCCTAACCCTAACCCTAACCCTAACCCTAACCCTAACCCTAACCCTAACCCTAACCCTAACCCTAACCCTAACCCTAACCCTAACCCTAACCCTAACCCTAACCCTAACCCTAACCCTAACCCTAACCCTAACCCTAACCCTAACCCTAACCCTAACCCTAACCCTAACCCTAACCCTAACCCTAACCCTAACCCTAACCCTAACCCTAACCCTAACCCTAACCCTAACCCTAACCCTAACCCTAACCCTAACCCTAACCCTAACCCTAACCCTAACCCTAACCCTAACCCTAACCCTAACCCTAACCCTAACCCTAACCCTAACCCTAACCCTAACCCTAACCCTAACCCTAACCCTAACCCTAACCCTAACCCTAACCCTAACCCTAACCCTAACCCTAACCCTAACCCTAACCCTAACCCTAACCCTAACCCTAACCCTAACCCTAACCCTAACCCTAACCCTAACCCTAACCCTAACCCTAACCCTAACCCTAACCCTAACCCTAACCCTAACCCTAACCCTAACCCTAACCCTAACCCTAACCCTAACCCTAACCCTAACCCTAACCCTAACCCTAACCCTAACCCTAACCCTAACCCTAACCCTAACCCTAACCCTAACCCTAACCCTAACCCTAACCCTAACCCTAACCCTAACCTAACCCTAACCCTAACCCTAACCCTAACCCTAACCCTAACCCTAACCCTAACCCTAACCCTAACCCTAACCCTAACCCTAACCCTAACCCTAACCCTAACCCTAACCCTAACCCTAACCCTAACCCTAACCCTAACCCTAACCCTAACCCTAACCCTAACCCTAACCCTAACCCTAACCCTAACCCTAACCCTAACCCTAACCCTAACCCTAACCCTAACCCTAACCCTAACCCTAACCCTAACCCTAACCCTAACCCTAACCCTAACCCTAACCCTAACCCTAACCCTAACCCTAACCCTAACCCTAACCTAACCCTAACCCTAACCCTAACCCTAACCCTAACCCTAACCCTAACCCTAACCCTAACCCTAACCCTAACCCTAACCCTAACCCTAACCCTAACCCTAACCCTAACCCTAACCCTAACCCTAACCCTAACCCTAACCCTAACCCTAACCCTAACCCTAACCCTAACCCTAACCCTAACCCTAACCCTAACCCTAACCCTAACCTAACCCTAACCCTAACCCTAACCCTAACCCTAACCCTAACCCTAACCCTAACCCTAACCCTAACCCTAACCCTAACCCTAACCCTAACCCTAACCCTAACCCTAACCCTAACCCTAACCCTAACCTAACCCTAACCCTAACCCTAACCCTAACCCTAACCCTAACCCTAACCCTAACCCTAACCCTAACCCTAACCCTAACCCTAACCCTAACCCTAACCCTAACCCTAACCCTAACCCTAACCCTAACCCTAACCCTAACCCTAACCCTAACCCTAACCCTAACCCTAACCCTAACCCTAACCCTAACCCTAACCCTAACCCTAACCTAACCCTAACCCTAACCCTAACCCTAACCCTAACCCTAACCCTAACCCTAACCCTAACCCTAACCCTAACCCTAACCCTAACCCTAACCCTAACCCTAACCCTAACCCTAACCCTAACCCTAACCCTAACCCTAACCCTAACCCTAACCCTAACCCTAACCCTAACCCTAACCCTAACCCTAACCCTAACCCTAACCCTAACCCTAACCCTAACCCTAACCCTAACCCTAACCTAACCCTAACCCTAACCCTAACCCTAACCCTAACCCTAACCCTAACCCTAACCCTAACCCTAACCCTAACCCTAACCCTAACCCTAACCCTAACCCTAACCCTAACCCTAACCTAACCCTAACCCTAACCCTAACCCTAACCCTAACCCTAACCCTAACCCTAACCCTAACCCTAACCCTAACCCTAACCCTAACCCTAACCCTAACCCTAACCCTAACCCTAACCCTAACCCTAACCCTAACCCTAACCCTAACCCTAACCCTAAACCCTAACCCTAACCCTAACCCTAACCCTAACCCTAACCCTAACCCTAACCCTAACCCTAACCCTAACCCTAACCTAACCCTAACCCTAACCCTAACCCTAACCCTAACCCTAACCCTAACCCTAACCTAACCCTAACCCTAACCCTAACCCTAACCCTAACCCTAACCCTAACCCTAACCCTAACCCTAACCCTAACCCTAACCCTAACCCTAACCCTAACCCTAACCCTAACCCTAACCCTAACCCTAACCCTAACCCTAACCCTAACCCTAACCCTAACCCTAACCCTAACCCTAACCCTAACCCTAACCCTAACCCTAACCCTAACCCTAACCCTAACCCTAACCCTAACCCTAACCCTAACCCTAACCCTAACCCTAACCCTAACCCTAACCCTAACCCTAACCCTAACCCTAACCCTAACCCTAACCCTAACCCTAACCCTAACCCTAACCCTAACCCTAACCCTAACCCTAACCCTAACCCTAACCCTAACCCTAACCCTAACCCTAACCCTAACCCTAACCCTAACCCTAACCCTAACCCTAACCCTAACCCTAACCCTAACCCTAACCCTAACCCTAACCCTAACCCTAACCCTAACCCTAACCCTAACCCTAACCCTAACCCTAACCCTAACCCTAACCCTAACCCTAACCCTAACCCTAACCCTAACCCTAACCCTAACCCTAACCCTAACCCTAACCCTAACCCTAACCCTAACCCTAACCCTAACCCTAACCCTAACCCTAACCCTAACCCTAACCCTAACCCTAACCCTAACCCTAACCCTAACCCTAACCCTAACCCTAACCCTAACCCTAACCCTAACCCTAACCCTAACCCTAACCCTAACCCTAACCCTAACCCTAACCCTAACCCTAACCCTAACCCTAACCCTAACCCTAACCCTAACCCTAACCCTAACCCTAACCCTAACCTAACCCTAACCCTAACCCTAACCCTAACCCTAACCCTAACCCTAACCCTAACCCTAACCCTAACCCTAACCCTAACCCTAACCCTAACCCTAACCTAACCCTAACCCTAACCCTAACCCTAACCCTAACCCTAACCCTAACCCTAACCCTAACCCTAACCCTAACCCTAACCCTAACCCTAACCCTAACCCTAACCCTAACCTAACCCTAACCCTAACCCTAACCCTAACCCTAACCCTAACCCTAACCCTAACCCTAACCCTAACCCTAACCCTAACCCTAACCCTAACCCTAACCCTAACCCTAACCCTAACCCTAACCCTAACCCTAACCCTAACCCTAACCCTAACCCTAACCCTAACCCTAACCCTAACCCTAACCCTAACCCTAACCCTAACCCTAACCCTAACCCTAACCCTAACCCTAACCCTAACCCTAACCCTAACCCTAACCCTAACCCTAACCCTAACCCTAACCCTAACCCTAACCCTAACCCTAACCCTAACCCTAACCCTAACCCTAACCCTAACCCTAACCCTAACCCTAACCCTAACCCTAACCCTAACCCTAACCCTAACCCTAACCCTAACCTAACCCTAACCCTAACCCTAACCCTAACCCTAACCCTAACCCTAACCCTAACCCTAACCTAACCCTAACCCTAACCCTAACCCTAACCCTAACCCTAACCCTAACCCTAACCCTAACCCTAACCCTAACCCTAACCCTAACCCTAACCCTAACCCTAACCCTAACCCTAACCCTAACCCTAACCCTAACCCTAACCCTAACCCTAACCCTAACCCTAACCCTAACCCTAACCCTAACCCTAACCCTAACCCTAACCCTAACCCTAACCCTAACCCTAACCCTAACCCTAACCCTAAACCCTAACCCTAACCCTAACCCTAACCCTAACCCTAACCCTAACCCTAACCCTAACCCTAACCCTAACCCTAACCCTAACCCTAACCCTAACCCTAACCCTAACCCTAACCCTAACCCTAACCTAACCCTAACCCTAACCCTAACCCTAACCCTAACCCTAACCCTAACCCTAACCCTAACCCTAACCCTAACCCTAACCCTAACCCTAACCCTAACCCTAACCCTAACCCTAACCCTAACCCTAACCCTAACCCTAACCCTAACCCTAACCCTAACCCTAACCCTAACCCTAACCCTAACCCTAACCCTAACCCTAACCCTAACCCTAACCCTAACCCTAACCCTAACCCTAACCCTAACCCTAACCCTAACCTAACCCTAACCCTAACCCTAACCCTAACCCTAACCCTAACCCTAACCCTAACCCTAACCCTAACCCTAACCCTAACCCTAACCCTAACCCTAACCCTAACCCTAACCCTAACCCTAACCCTAACCCTAACCCTAACCCTAACCCTAACCCTAACCCTAACCCTAACCCTAACCCTAACCCTAACCCTAACCCTAACCCTAACCCTAACCCTAACCCTAACCCTAACCCTAACCCTAACCCTAACCCTAACCCTAACCCTAACCCTAACCCTAACCCTAACCCTAACCCTAACCCTAACCCTAACCCTAACCCTAACCCTAACCCTAACCCTAACCCTAACCCTAACCCTAACCCTAACCCTAACCCTAACCCTAACCCTAACCCTAACCCTAACCCTAACCCTAACCCTAACCCTAACCCTAACCCTAACCCTAACCCTAACCCTAACCCTAACCCTAACCCTAACCCTAACCCTAACCCTAACCCTAACCCTAACCCTAACCCTAACCCTAACCCTAACCCTAACCCTAACCCTAACCCTAACCCTAACCTAACCCTAACCCTAACCCTAACCCTAACCCTAACCCTAACCCTAACCCTAACCCTAACCCTAACCCTAACCCTAACCCTAACCCTAACCCTAACCCTAACCCTAACCCTAACCCTAACCCTAACCCTAACCCTAACCCTAACCCTAACCCTAACCCTAACCCTAACCTAACCCTAACCCTAACCCTAACCCTAACCCTAACCCTAACCCTAACCCTAACCCTAACCCTAACCCTAACCCTAACCCTAACCCTAACCCTAACCCTAACCCTAACCCTAACCCTAACCCTAACCTAACCCTAACCCTAACCCTAACCCTAACCCTAACCCTAACCCTAACCCTAACCCTAACCCTAACCCTAACCCTAACCCTAACCCTAACCCTAACCCTAACCCTAACCCTAACCCTAACCCTAACCCTAACCCTAACCCTAACCCTAACCCTAACCCTAACCCTAACCCTAACCCTAACCCTAACCCTAACCCTAACCCTAACCCTAACCCTAACCCTAACCCTAACCCTAACCCTAACCCTAACCCTAACCCTAACCCTAACCCTAACCCTAACCCTAACCCTAACCCTAACCCTAACCCTAACCCTAACCCTAACCCTAACCCTAACCCTAACCCTAACCCTAACCCTAACCCTAACCCTAACCCTAACCCTAACCCTAACCCTAACCCTAACCCTAACCCTAACCCTAACCCTAACCCTAACCCTAACCCTAACCCTAACCCTAACCCTAACCCTAACCCTAACCCTAACCCTAACCCTAACCCTAACCCTAACCCTAACCCTAACCCTAACCCTAACCCTAACCCTAACCCTAACCCTAACCCTAACCCTAACCCTAACCCTAACCCTAACCCTAACCCTAACCCTAACCCTAACCCTAACCCTAACCCTAACCCTAACCCTAACCCTAACCCTAACCCTAACCCTAACCCTAACCCTAACCCTAACCCTAACCCTAACCCTAACCCTAACCCTAACCCTAACCCTAACCCTAACCCTAACCCTAACCCTAACCCTAACCCTAACCCTAACCCTAACCCTAACCCTAACCCTAACCCTAACCCTAACCCTAACCCTAACCCTAACCCTAACCCTAACCCTAACCCTAACCCTAACCCTAACCCTAACCCTAACCCTAACCCTAACCCTAACCCTAACCCTAACCCTAACCCTAACCCTAACCCTAACCCTAACCCTAACCCTAACCCTAACCCTAACCCTAACCCTAACCCTAACCCTAACCCTAACCCTAACCCTAACCCTAACCCTAACCCTAACCCTAACCCTAACCCTAACCCTAACCCTAACCCTAACCCTAACCCTAACCCTAACCCTAACCCTAACCCTAACCCTAACCCTAACCCTAACCCTAACCCTAACCCAAACCCTAACCCTAACCCTAACCCTAACCCTAACCCTAACCCTAACCCTAACCCTAACCCTAACCCTAACCTAACCCTAACCCTAACCCTAACCCTAACCCTAACCCTAACCCTAACCCTAACCCTAACCCTAACCCTAACCCTAACCCTAACCCTAACCCTAACCCTAACCCTAACCCTAACCCTAACCCTAACCCTAACCCTAACCCTAACCCTAACCCTAACCCTAACCCTAACCCTAACCCTAACCCTAACCCTAACCCTAACCCTAACCCTAACCCTAACCCTAACCCTAACCCTAACCCTAACCCTAACCCTAAACCCTAACCCTAACCCTAACCCTAACCCTAACCCTAACCCTAACCCTAACCCTAACCCTAACCCTAACCCTAACCCTAACCCTAACCCTAACCCTAACCCTAACCCTAACCCTAACCCTAACCCTAACCCTAACCCTAACCCTAACCCTAACCCTAACCCTAACCCTAACCCTAACCCTAACCCTAACCCTAACCCTAACCCTAACCCTAACCCTAACCCTAACCCTAACCCTAACCCTAACCCTAACCCTAACCCTAACCCTAACCCTAACCCTAACCCTAACCCTAACCCTAACCCTAACCCTAACCCTAACCCTAACCCTAACCCTAACCCTAACCCTAACCCTAACCCTAACCCTAACCCTAACCCTAACCCTAACCCTAACCCTAACCCTAACCCTAACCCTAACCCTAACCCTAACCCTAACCCTAACCCTAACCCTAACCCTAACCCTAACCCTAACCCTAACCCTAACCCTAACCCTAACCCTAACCCTAACCCTAACCCTAACCCTAACCCTAACCCTAACCCTAACCCTAACCCTAACCCTAACCCTAACCCTAACCCTAACCCTAACCCTAACCCTAACCCTAACCCTAACCCTAACCCTAACCCTAACCCTAACCCTAACCCTAACCCTAACCCTAACCCTAACCCTAACCCTAACCCTAACCCTAACCCTAACCCTAACCCTAACCCTAACCCTAACCCTAACCCTAACCCTAACCCTAACCCTAACCCTAACCCTAACCCTAACCTAACCCTAACCCTAACCCTAACCCTAACCCTAACCCTAACCCTAACCCTAACCCTAACCCTAACCCTAACCCTAACCCTAACCCTAACCCTAACCCTAACCCTAACCCTAACCCTAACCCTAACCCTAACCCTAACCCTAACCCTAACCCTAACCCTAACCCTAACCCTAACCCTAACCCTAACCCTAACCCTAACCCTAACCCTAACCCTAACCCTAACCCTAACCCTAACCCTAACCCTAACCCTAACCCTAACCCTAACCCTAACCCTAACCCTAACCCTAACCCTAACCCTAACCCTAACCCTAACCCTAACCCTAACCCTAACCCTAACCCTAACCCTAACCCTAACCCTAACCCTAACCCCTAACCCTAACCCTAACCCTAACCCTAACCCTAACCCTAACCCTAACCCTAACCCTAACCCTAACCCTAACCCTAACCCTAACCCTAACCCTAACCCTAACCCTAACCCTAACCCTAACCCTAACCCTAACCCTAACCCTAACCCTAACCCTAACCCTAACCCTAACCCTAACCCTAACCCTAACCCTAACCCTAACCCTAACCCTAACCCTAACCCTAACCCTAACCCTAACCCTAACCCTAACCCTAACCCTAACCCTAACCCTAACCCTAACCCTAACCCTAACCCTAACCCTAACCCTAACCCTAACCCTAACCCTAACCCTAACCCTAACCCTAACCCTAACCCTAACCCTAACCCTAACCCTAACCCTAACCCTAACCCTAACCCTAACCCTAACCCTAACCCTAACCCTAACCCTAACCCTAACCCTAACCCTAACCCTAACCCTAACCCTAACCCTAACCCTAACCCTAACCCTAACCCTAACCCTAACCCTAACCCTAACCCTAACCCTAACCCTAACCCTAACCCTAACCCTAACCCTAACCCTAACCCTAACCCTAACCCTAACCCTAACCCTAACCCTAACCCTAACCCTAACCCTAACCCTAACCCTAACCCTAACCCTAACCCTAACCCTAACCCTAACCCTAACCCTAACCCTAACCCTAACCCTAACCCTAACCCTAACCCTAACCCTAACCCTAACCCTAACCCTAACCCTAACCCTAACCCTAACCCTAACCCTAACCCTAACCCTAACCCTAACCCTAACCCTAACCCTAACCCTAACCCTAACCCTAACCCTAACCCTAACCCTAACCCTAACCCTAACCCTAACCCTAACCCTAACCCTAACCCTAACCCTAACCCTAACCCTAACCCTAACCCTAACCTAACCCTAACCCTAACCCTAACCCTAACCCTAACCCTAACCCTAACCCTAACCCTAACCCTAACCCTAACCCTAACCCTAACCCTAACCCTAACCTAACCCTAACCCTAACCCTAACCCTAACCCTAACCCTAACCCTAACCCTAACCCTAACCCTAACCCTAACCCTAACCCTAACCCTAACCCTAACCCTAACCCTAACCCTAACCCTAACCCTAACCCTAACCCTAACCCTAACCCTAACCCTAACCCTAACCCTAACCCTAACCCTAACCCTAACCCTAACCCTAACCCTAACCCTAACCCTAACCCTAACCCTAACCCTAACCCTAACCCTAACCCTAACCCTAACCCTAACCCTAACCCTAACCCTAACCCTAACCCTAACCCTAACCCTAACCCTAACCCTAACCCTAACCCTAACCCTAACCCTAACCCTAACCCTAACCCTAACCCTAACCCTAACCCTAACCCTAACCCTAACCCTAACCCTAACCCTAACCCTAACCCTAACCCTAACCCTAACCCTAACCCTAACCCTAACCCTAACCCTAACCCTAACCCTAACCCTAACCCTAACCCTAACCCTAACCCTAACCCTAACCCTAACCCTAACCCTAACCCTAACCCTAACCCTAACCCTAACCCCTAACCCTAACCCTAACCCTAACCCTAACCCTAACCCTAACCCTAACCCTAACCCTAACCCTAACCCTAACCCTAACCCTAACCCTAACCCTAACCCTAACCCTAACCCTAACCCTAACCCTAACCCTAACCTAACCCTAACCCTAACCCTAACCCTAACCCTAACCCTAACCCTAACCCTAACCCTAACCCTAACCCTAACCCTAACCCTAACCCTAACCCTAACCCTAACCCTAACCCTAACCCTAACCCTAACCCTAACCCTAACCCTAACCCTAACCCTAACCCTAACCCTAACCCTAACCCTAACCCTAACCCTAACCCTAACCCTAACCCTAACCCTAACCCTAACCCTAACCCTAACCCTAACCCTAACCCTAACCCTAACCCTAACCCTAACCCTAACCCTAACCCTAACCCTAACCCTAACCCTAACCCTAACCCTAACCCTAACCCTAACCCTAACCCTAACCCTAACCCTAACCCTAACCCTAACCCTAACCCTAACCCTAACCCTAACCTAACCCTAACCCTAACCCTAACCCTAACCCTAACCCTAACCCTAACCCTAACCCTAACCCTAAACCCTAACCCTAACCCTAACCCTAACCCTAACCCTAACCCTAACCCTAACCCTAACCCTAACCCTAACCCTAACCCTAACCCTAACCCTAACCCTAACCCTAACCCTAACCCTAACCCTAACCCTAACCCTAACCCTAACCCTAACCCTAACCCTAACCCTAACCCTAACCCTAACCTAACCCTAACCCTAACCCTAACCCTAACCCTAACCCTAACCCTAACCCTAACCCTAACCCTAACCCTAACCCTAACCCTAACCCCTAACCCTAACCCTAACCCTAACCCTAACCCTAACCCTAACCCTAACCCTAACCCTAACCCTAACCCTAACCCTAACCCTAACCCTAACCCTAACCCTAACCCTAACCCTAACCCTAACCCTAACCCTAACCCTAACCCTAACCCTAACCCTAACCCTAACCCTAACCCTAACCCTAACCCTAACCCTAACCCTAACCCTAACCCTAACCCTAACCCTAACCCTAACCCTAACCCTAACCCTAACCCTAACCCTAACCCTAACCCTAACCCTAACCCTAACCCTAACCCTAACCCTAACCCTAACCCTAACCCTAACCCTAACCCTAACCCTAACCCTAACCCTAACCCTAACCCTAACCCTAACCCTAACCCTAACCCTAACCCTAACCCTAACCCTAACCCTAACCCTAACCCTAACCCTAACCCTAACCCTAACCCTAACCCTAACCCTAACCCTAACCCTAACCCTAACCCTAACCCTAACCCTAACCCTAACCCTAACCCTAACCCTAACCCTAACCCTAACCCTAACCCTAACCCTAACCCAAACCCTAACCCTAACCCTAACCCTAACCCTAACCCTAACCCTAACCCTAACCCTAACCCTAACCCTAACCCTAACCCTAACCCTAACCCTAACCCTAACCCTAACCCTAACCCTAACCCTAACCCTAACCCTAACCCTAACCCTAACCCTAACCCTAACCCTAACCCTAACCCTAACCCTAACCCTAACCCTAACCCTAACCCTAACCCTAACCCTAACCCTAACCCTAACCCTAACCCTAACCCTAACCTAACCCTAACCCTAACCCTAACCCTAACCCTAACCCTAACCCTAACCCTAACCCTAACCCTAACCCTAACCCTAACCCTAACCCTAACCCTAACCCTAACCCTAACCCTAACCCTAACCCTAACCCTAACCCTAACCCTAACCCTAACCCTAACCCTAACCCTAACCCTAACCCTAACCCTAACCCTAACCCTAACCCTAACCCTAACCCTAACCCTAACCCTAACCCTAACCCTAACCCTAACCCTAACCCTAACCCTAACCCTAACCCTAACCCTAACCCTAACCCTAACCCTAACCCTAACCCTAACCCTAACCCTAACCCTAACCCTAACCCCTAACCCTAACCCTAACCCTAACCCTACCCTAACCCTAACCCTAACCCTAACCCTAACCCTAACCCTAACCCTAACCCTAACCCTAACCCTAACCCTAACCCTAACCCTAACCCTAACCCAAACCCTAACCCTAACCCTAACCCTAACCCTAACCCTAACCCTAACCCTAACCCTAACCCTAACCCTAACCCTAACCCTAACCCTAACCCTAACCCTAACCCTAACCCTAACCCTAACCCTAACCCTAACCCTAACCCTAACCCTAACCCTAACCCTAACCCTAACCCTAACCCTAACCCTAACCCTAACCCTAACCCTAACCCTAACCCTAACCCTAACCCTAACCCTAACCCTAACCCTAACCCTAACCCTAACCCTAACCCTAACCCTAACCCTAACCCTAACCCTAACCCTAACCCTAACCCTAACCCTAACCCTAACCCTAACCCTAACCCTAACCCTAACCCTAACCCTAACCCTAACCCTAACCCTAACCCTAACCCTAACCCTAACCCTAACCCTAACCCTAACCCTAACCCTAACCCTAACCCTAACCCTAACCCTAACCCTAACCCTAACCCTAACCCTAACCCTAACCCTAACCCTAACCCTAACCCTAACCCTAACCCTAACCCTAACCCTAACCCTAACCCTAACCCTAACCCTAACCCCTAACCCTAACCCTAACCCTAACCCTAACC